>NC_084577.2:8175086-8182586 GCF_033978685.3 Nerophis lumbriciformis
GTAGCCTCCTCTCCAGTACACCTGAATAGACCTTACCGGGAAGGCTGAGGAGTGTGATCCCACGATAGTTAGAACACACCCTCCGGTTCCCCTTTTTAAAGAGAGGAACCACCACCCCGGTCTGCCAATCCAGAGGTACTGCCCCCGATGTCCACGCGATGCTGCAGAGTCTTGTCAACCAAGACAGCCCTACAGCATCCAGAGCCTTAAGGAACTCCGGGCGGATCTCATCCACCCCCGGGGCCTTGCCACCGAGGAGCTTTTTAACTACCTCAGCAACCTCAGCCCCAGAAATAGGAGAGCCCACCACAGATTCCTCAGGCACTGCTTCCTCATAGGAAGACGTGTTGGTGGGATTGAGGAGGTCTTCGAAGTATTCCCTCCACCGATCCACAACTTCCGCAGTCGAGGTCAGCAGAACACCATCCGCACCATACACGGTGTTGGTAGTGCACTGCTTCCCCTTCCTGAGGCGGTGGATGGTGGTCCAGAATCGCTTCGAAGCCGTCCGGAAGTCGTTTTCCATGGCTTCCCCGAACTCCTCCCATGTCCGAGTTTTTGCCTCCGCGACCGCTGAAGCCGCACACCGCTTGGCCTGTCGGTACCTGTCCGCTGCCTCAGGAGTCCCATGAGCCAAAAGAACCCGATAGGACTCCTTCTTCAGCTTGACGGCATCCCTCACCGCCGGTGTCCACCAACGGGTTCTAGGATTACCGCCACGACAGGCACCAACTACCTTGCGGCCACAGCTCCAATCAGCCGCCTCGACAATAGAGGTGCGGAACATGGTCCACTCGGACTCAATGTCCAGCACCTCCCTCGTGACATGTTCAAAGTTCTTCCGGAGGTGGGAATTGAAACTCTCTCTGACAGGAGACTCTGCCAGACGTTCCCAGCAAACCCTCACAATGCGTTTGGGCCTGCCAGGTCTGTCCGGCATCCTCCCCCACCATCGCAGCCAACTCACCACCAGGTTGTGATCGGTAGAAAGCTCCGCCCCTCTCTTCACCCGAGTGTCCAAAACATGAGGCCGCAAATCCGATGACACAACTACAAAGTCGATCATAGAACTGCGGCCTAGGGTGTCCTGGTGCCAAGTGCACATATGGACACCCTTATGCTTGAACATGGTGTTCGTTATGGACAATCCGTGACGGGCACAAAAGTCCAATAACAAAACACCACTTGGGTTCAGATCCGGGCGGCCATTCTTCCCAATCACGCCTCTCCAGGTTTCACTGTCGTTGCCAATATGAGCGTTGAAGTCCGCCAGTAGAACGAGGGAATCACCCGGGGGAGCACTCTCAAGTACTCCCTCGAGTGAATCCAAAAAGGGTGGGTACTCTGAGCTGCTGTTTGGCGCGTAAGCGCAAACAACAGTCAGGACCCGTCCCCCCACCCGAAGGCGGAGGGAAGCTACCCTCTCGTCCACCGGGTTGAACTCCAACATGCAAGCTCTGAGCCGGGGGGCAACAAGAATTGCCACCCCAGCCCGTCGCCTCTCACTGCTGGCAACGCCAGAGTGGAAGAGAGTCCAGCCCCTCTCGAGAAAACTGGTTCCAGAGCCCTTGCTGTGCGTCGAGGTGAGTCCGACTATATCCAACCGGAACTTCTCTACCTCGCGCACTAGCTCAGGCTCCTTCCCCCCCAGCGAGGTGACGTTCCACGTCCCAAGAGCTAGCTTCTGTAGCCGAGGATCGGACCGCCAAGTGCCCTGCCTTCGGCTACCGCCCAGCTCACATTGCACCCGACCTCTATGGCCCCTGCTATGGGTGGTGAGCCCATTGGAGGGGGGACCCACGTTGCCTCTTCAGGCTGTGCCCGGCCGGGCCCCATGGGGACAGGCCCGGCCACCAGGCGCTCGCCATCGTGCCCCAACTCCGGGCCTGGCTCCGGAGGGGGGCCCCGGTGACCCGCGTCCGGGCGAGGGAAATCTGAGTCTCGGTTCTTGCATTTCCATAGAAGTCTTCGAGTGTCAACCAGCTTGTTCTATTTAAAAATCTGATATTGATAATTTGTAGCTCAATTGACAAGTATGGCAAGTACCTATAGCCGTTGTGACAAAAGCAAAAGGGGGAAAGGGCGCGTCACCAAAAGCTTACAGCACCTGGTATTCCCAGGCAGTCTCCCATCCAAGTATTAACCAGGCCTGACCCAGCTTAGCTTCCGAGATCTGACGAGATCAGGCGTGTTCAGGGTAGAATGGCCGTAAGCTGAAGAATTGGCCTCAAAATCAGATTTTTAAATAGAACAAGCTGGTTGACAGGACCTTTCTGCAATGAGCAACGCGTGTGTGTGATACAAGAATCACTGCTCGTTTTCTCAGCCTGTCTAACTCTTTGGACTTTTGCTCCACTGTTAGCACTAAAGTGCCTTGAGGCACATGTGTCACTGTTGGCGATACTGCAAATCTTGCTATCAATCTCAAACCGAGTCAAAACTAAACAAAAAGGTTTTGGGTGGAGAGCAGCGTTTTGTTCGGACGAGCAATATGTAGCTCAATTGACAAGTATGGCAAGTACCTATAGCCGTTGTGACAAAAGCAAAAGGGGGAAAGGGCACGTCACCAAAAGCTTACAGCACCTGGTATTCCCAGGTAGTCTCCCATCCAAGTACTAACCAGGCCCAACTCGGCTTAGCTTCCGAGATCTGACGAGATCAGGCGTGCTCAGGGTAGTATGGCCGTAAGCTGAAGAATAGGCCTCAAAATCAGATTTTTAAATGTAACAAGCTGGTTGACAGGACCTTTCTGCAATGAGCAACGCGTGTGTGATACAATAATCACTGCTCGTTTTCTCAGCCTGTCTAACTCTTTGGACTTTTGCTCCACTGTTAGCACTGAAGTGCCTTGAGGCACATGTGTCACTGTTGGCAATACTGCAAATCTTGCTATCAATCTCAAACCGAGTCAAAACTAAACAAAAAGGTTTTGGGTGGAGAGCAGCGTTTTGTTCGGACGAGCAATTTGTAGCTCAATTGACAAGTATGGCAAGTACCTATAGCCGTTGTGACAAAAGCAAAAGGGGGAAAGGGCGCGTCACCAAAAGCTTACAGCACCTGGTATTCCCAGGCAGTCTCCCATCCAAGTACTAACCAGGCCTGACCCAGCTTAGCTTCCGAGATCTGACGAGATCAGGCGTGTTCAGGGTAGAATGGCCGTAAGCTGTAGAATGGCTCGTTTCTCAGCCTGTCTAACTCTTTGGACTTTTGCTCCACTGTTAGCCCTAAAGTGCCTTGAGGCACATGTGTCACTGTTGGCGATACTGCAAATCTTGCTATCAATCTCAAACCGAGTCAAAACTAAACAAAAAGGTTTTGGGTGGAGAGCAGCGTTTTGTTCGGACGAGCAATATGTAGCTCAATTGACAAGTATGGCAAGTACCTATAGCCGTTGTGACAAAAGCAAAAGGGCGCGGCGCCGAAAGCTTACAGCACCTGGTATTCCCAGGCAGTCTCCCATCCAAGTACTAACCAGGCCCGACCCAGCTTAGCTTCCGAGATCTGACGAGATCAGGCGTGCTCAGGGTAGTATGGCCGTAAGCTGAAGAATAAGCCTCAAAATCAGATTTTTAAATAGAACAAGCTGGTTGACAGGACCTTTCTGCAATGAGCAACGCGTGTGTGATACAAGAATCACTGCTCGTTTTCTCAGCCTGTCTAACTCTTTGGACTTTTGCTCCACTGTTAGCACTGAAGTGCCTTGAGGCACATGTGTCACTGTTGGCAATACTGCAAATCTTGCTATCAATCTCAAACCGAGTCAAAACTAAACAAAAAGGTTTTGGGTGGAGAGCAGGTTTTTGTTCGGACGAGCAATATGTAGCTCAATTGACAAGTATGGCAAGTACCTATAGCCGTTGTGACAAAAGCAAAAGGGGGAAAGGGCGCGTCACCAAAAGCTTACAGCACCTGGTATTCCCAGGCAGTCTCCCATCCAAGTACTAACCAGGCCTGACCCGGCTTAGCTTCCGAGATCTGACGAGATCAGGCGTGTTCAGGGTAGAATGGCCGTAAGCTGAAGAATTGGCCTCAAAATCAGATTTTTAAATAGAACAAGCTGGTTGACAGGACCTTTCTGCAATGAGCAACGCGTGTGTGATACAAGAATCACTGCTCGTTTTCTCAGCATGTCTAACTCTTTGGACTTTTGCTCCACTGTTAGCACTAAAGTGCCTTGAGGCACATGTGTCACTGTTGGCGATACTGCAAATCTTGCTATCAATCTCAAACCGAGTCAAAACTAAACAAAAAGGTTTTGGGTGGAGAGCAGGTTTTTGTTCGGACGAGCAATATGTAGCTCAATTGACAAGTATGGCAAGTACCTATAGCCGTTGTGAAAAAACAAAAGGGGGAAAGGGCGCGTCACCAAAAGCTTACAGCACCTGGTATTCCCAGGCAGTCTCCCATCCAAGTACTAACCAGGCCCGACCCGGCTTAGTTTCCGAGATCAGGCATGCTCAGGGTAGTATGGGCGTAAGCCGAAGAATTAGCCTCAAAATCAGATTTTTAAATAGAACAACCTGGTTGACAGGACCTTTCTGCAATGAGCAACGCGTGTGTGACACAAGAATCACTGCTCGTTTTCTCAGCCTGTCTAACTCTTTGGACTTTTGCTCCACTGTTAGCACTGAAGTGCCTTGAGGCACATGTGTCACTGTTGGCAATACTGCAAATCTTGCTATAAATCTCAAACCGAGTCAAAACTAAACAAAAAGGTTTTGGGTGGAGAGCAGCGTTTTGTTCGGACGAACAATATGTAGCTCAATTGACAAGTATGGCAAGTACCTATAGCCGTTGTGACAAAAGCAAAAAGGGGAAAGGGCGCGTCACCAAAAGCTTACAGAACCTGGTATTCCCAGGCAGTCTCCTTTCCAAGTACTAACCAGGCCCGACCCGGCTTAGCTTCCGAGATCTGACGAGATCAGGCTTGCTCAGGGTAGTATGGCCGTAAGCTGAAGAATTGGCCTCAAAATCAGATTTTTAAATAGAACAAGCTGGTTGACAGGACCTTTCTGCAATGAGCAACGCGTGTGTGATACAAGAATCACTGCTCGTTTTCTCAGCCTGTCTAACTCTTTGGACTTTTGCTCCACTGTTAGCACTGAAGTGCCTTGAGGCACATGTGTTACTGTTGGCGATACTGCAAATCTTGCTATCAATCTCAAACCGAGTCAAAACTAAACAAAAAGGTTTTGGGTGGAGAGCAAAGTTTTGTTCGGACGAGCAATATGTAGCTCAATTGACAAGTATGGCAAGTACCTATAGCCGTTGTGACAAAAGCAAAAGGGGGAAAGGGCGCGTCACCAAAAGCTTACAGCACCTGGTATTCCCAGGCAGTCTCCCATCCAAGTACTGACCAGGCCCGACCCGGCTTAGCTTCGGAGATCAGGCGTGCTCAGGGTAGTATGGCCGTAAGCTGAAGAATTGGCCTCAAAATCAGATTTTTAAATAGAACAAGCTGGTTGACAGGACCTTTCTGCAATGAGCAACGCGTGTGTGATACAAGAATCACTGCTCGTTTTCTCAGCCTGTCTAACTCTGGACTTTTGCTCCACTGTTAGCACTGAAGTGCTTTGAGGCACATGTGTCACTGTTGGCGATACTGCAAATCTTGCTATCAATCTCAAACCGAGTAAAAACTAAACAAAAAGGTTTTGGGTGGAGAGCAGCGTTTTGTTCGGACGAGCAATATGTAGCTCAATTGACAAGTATGGCAAGTACCTATAGCCGTTGTGACAAAAGCAAAAGGGGGAAAGGGCGCGTCACCAAAAGCTTACAGCACCTGGTATTCCCAGGCAGTCTCCCATCCAAGTACTGACCAGGCCCGACCCGGCTTAGCTTCCGAGATCTGACGAGATCAGGCGTGCTCAGGGTAATATGGCCGTAAGCTGAAGAATTGGCCTCAATATCAGATTTTTAAATGGAACAAGCTGGTTGACAGGACCTTTCTGCAATGAGCAACGCGTGTGTGATACAAGAATCACTGCTCGTTTTCTCAGCCTGTCTAACTCTGGACTTTTGCTCCACTGTTAGCACTGAAGTGCCTTGAGGCACATGTGTCACTGTTGGCGATACTGCAAATCTTGCTATCAATCTCAAGCCGAGTAAAAACTAAACAAAAAGGTTTTGGGTGGAGAGCAGCGTTTTGTTCGGACAAGCAATATGTAGCTCAATTGACAAGTATGGCAAGTACCTATAGCCGTTGTGACAAAAGAAAAAGGGGGAAAGGGCGTGCCGCCAAAAGCTTACAGCACCTGGTATTCCCAGGCAGTCTCCCATCCAAGTACTAACCAGGCCCAACCCCGCTTAGCTTCCGAGATCTGACGTGCTCAGGGTAGTATGGCCGTAAGCCAAGAAAATGGCCTCAAAATCAGATTTTTAAATGTAACAAGCTGGTTGACAGGACCTTTCTGCAATGAGCAACGCGTGTGTGATACAAGAATCACTGCTCGTTTTCTCAGCCTGTCTAACTCTTTGGACTTTTGCTCCACTGTTAGCACTGAAGTGCCTTGAGGCACATGTGTCACTGTTGGCGATACTGCAAATCTTGCTATCAATCTCAAACCGAGTCAAAACTAAACAAAAAGGTTTTGGGTGGAGAGCAAAGTTTTGTTCGGACGAGCAATATGTAGCTCAATTGACAAGTACGGCAAGTACCTATAGCCGTTGTGACAAAAGCAAAAGGGGGAAAGGGCGCGTCACCAAAAGCTTACAGCACCTGGTATTCCCAGGCAGTCTCCCATCCAAGTACTAACCAGGCCCGACCCAGCTTAGCTTCCGAGATCTGACGAGATCAGGCGTGCTCAGGGTAGTATGGCCGTAAGCTGAAGAATAGGCCTCAAAATCAGATTTTTAAATGTAACAAGCTGGTTGACAGGACCTTTCTGCAATGAGCAACGCGTGTGTGATACAAGAATCACTGCTCGTTTTCTCAGCATGTCTAACTCTTTGGACTTTTGCTCCACTGTTAGCACTGAAGTGCCTTAAGGCACATGTGTCACTGTTGGCAATACTGCAAATCTTGCTATCAATCTCAAACCGAGTCAAAACTAAACAAAAAGGTTTTGGGTGGAGAGCAGCGTTTTGTTCGGACGAGCAATATGTAGCTCAATTGACAAGTATGGCAAGTACCTATAGCCGTTGTGACAAAAGCAAAAGGGGGAAAGGGCGCGTCACCAAAAGCTTACAGCACCTGGTATTCCCAGGCAGTCTCCCATCCAAGTACTAACCAGGGCTGACCCGGCTTAGCTTCCGAGATCTGACGAGATCAGGCGTGTGCAGGGTAGTATGGCCGTAAGCTGAAGAGTTGGCCTCAAAATCAGATTTTTAAATAGAACAAGCTGGTTGACAGGACCTTTCTGCAATGAGCAACGCGTGTGTGATACAAGAATCACTGCTCGTTTTCTCAGCATGTCTAACTCTTTGGACTATTGCTCCACTGTTAGCACTGAAGTGCCTTGAGGAACATGTGTCACTGTTGGCAATACTGCAAATCTTGCT
>NC_084577.2:8285086-8287586 GCF_033978685.3 Nerophis lumbriciformis
ACAAAAGCAAAAGGGGGAAAGGGCGTATCGCCAAAAGCTTACAGCACCTGGTATTCCCAGGCAGTCTCCCATCCAAGTACTAACCAGGCCCGACCCGGCTTAGCTTCCGAGATCTGACGAGATCAGGAGTGCTCAGGGTAGTATGGTCGTAAGCTGAAGAATTGGCCTCAATATCAGATTTTTAAATAGAACAAGCTGGTTGACAGGCCCTTTCTGCAATGAGCAACGCGTGTGTGATACAAGAATCACTGCTCGTTTTCTCAGCCTGTCTAACTCTTTGGACTTTTGCTCCACTGTTAGCACTAAAGTGCCTTGAGGCACATGTGTCACTGTTGGCGATACTGCAAATCTTGCTATCAATCTCAAACCGAGTCAAAACTAAACAAAAAGGTTTTGGGTGGAGAGCAGCGTTTTGTTCGGACGAGCAATATGTAGCTCAATTGACAAGTATGGCAAGTACCTATAGCCGTTGTGACAAAAGCAAAAGGGGGAAAGGGCGCGTCGCCAAAAGCTTACAGCACCTGGTATTCCCAGGCAGTCTCCCATCCAAGTACTAACCAGGCCCGACCCAGCTTAGCTTCCGAGATCTGACGAGATCAGGCGTGCTCAGGGTAGTATGGCCGTAAGCTGAAGAATAGGCCTCAAAATCAGATTTTTAAATGTAACAAGCTGGTTGACAGGACCTTTCTGCAATGAGCAACACGTGTGTGATACAAGAATCACTGCTCGTTTTCTCAGCATGTCTAACTCTTTGGACTTTTGCTCCACTGTTAGCACTGAAGTGCCTTGAGGCACATGTGTCACTGTTGGCAATACTGCAAATCTTGCTATCAATCTCAAACCGAGTCAAAACTAAACAAAAAGGTTTTGGGTGGAGAGCAGCGTTTTGTTCGGACGAGCAATATGTAGCTCAATTGACAAGTATGGCAAGTACCTATAGCCGTTGTGACAAAAGCAAAAGGGGGAAAGGGCGCGTCACCAAAAGCTTACAGCACCTGGTATTCCCAGGCAGTCTCCCATCCAAGTACTAACCAGGCCCGACCCGGCTTTGCTTCCGAGATCTGACGAGATCAGGCGTGCTCAGGGTGGTATGGCCGTAAGCTGAAGAATTGGCCTCAATATCAGATTTTTAAATAGAACAAGCTGGTTGACAGGACCTTTCTGCAATGAGCAACGCGTGTGTGATACAAGAATCACTGCTCGTTTTCTCAGCCTGTCTAACTCTTTGGACTTTTGCTCCACTGTTAGCACTAAAGTGCCTTGAGGCACATGTGTCACTGTTGGCGATACTGCAAATCTTGCTATCAATCTCAAACCGAGTCAAAACTAAACAAAAAGGTTTTGAGTGGAGAACAGCGTTTTGTTCGGACGAGCAATATGTAGCTCAATTGACAAGTATGGCAAGTACCTATAGCCGTTGTGACAAAAGCAAAAGGGGGAAAGGGCACGTCACCAAAAGCTTACAGCACCTGGTATTCCCAGGCAGTCTCCCATTCAAGTACTAACCAGGCCCGACTCGGCTTAGCTTCCGAGATCTGACGAGATCAGGCGTGCTCAGGGTAGTATGGCCGTAAGCTGAAGAATTGGCCTCAAAATCAGATTTTTAAATGTAACAAGCTGGTTGACAGGACCTTTCTGCAATGAGCAACGCGTGTGTGATACAAGAATCACTGCTCGTTTTCTCAGCCTGTCTAACTCTTTGGACTTTTGCTCCACTGTTAGCACTAAAGTGCCTTGAGGCACATGTGTCACTGTTGGCGATACTGCAAATCTTGCTATCAATCTCAAACCTAGTCAAAACTAAACAAAAAGGTTTTGGGTGGAGAGCAGCGTTTTGTTCGGACGAGCAATATGTAGCTCAATTGACAAGTATGGCAAGTACCTATAGCCGTTGTGACAAAAGCAAAAGGGGGAAAGGGCGCGTCACCAAAAGCTTACAGCACCTGGTATTCCCAGGCAGTCTCCCATCCAAGTACTAACCAGGCCCGACCCGGCTTAGCTTCCGAGATCTGACGAGATCAGGCGTGCTCAGGGTAGTATGGCTGTAAGCTGAAGAATTGGCCTCAAAATCAGATTTTTAAATAGAACAAGCTGGTTGACAGGACCTTTCTGCAATGAGCAACGCGTGTGTGATACAAGAATCACTGCTCGTTTTCTCAGCCTGTCTAACTCTTTGGACTTTTACTCCACTGTTAGCACTGAAGTGCCTTGAGGCACATGTGTCACTTTTGGCGATACTACAAATCTTGCTATCAATCTCAAACCGAGTCAAAACTAAACAAAAAGGTTTTGGGTGGAGAGCAGCGTTTTGTTCGGACGAGCAATATGTAGCTCAATTGACAAGTATGGCAAGTACCTATAGCCGTTGTGACAAAAGCAAAAGGGGGAAAGGGCACGTCACCAAAAGCTTACAGCACCTGGTATTCCCAGGCAGTCTCCCATCCAAGTACTAACCAGGCCCGACTCGGCTTAGCTTCTGAGATCTGACGAGATCAGGCGT
>NC_084577.2:8330086-8332586 GCF_033978685.3 Nerophis lumbriciformis
AAGAATTAGCCTCAATATCAGATTTTTAAATAGAACAAGCTGGTTGACAGGACCTTTCTGCAATGAGCAACGCGTGTGTGATACAAGAATCACTGCTCGTTTTCTCAGCCTGTCTAACTCTTTGGACTTTTGCTCCACTGTTAGCACTAAAGTGCCTTGAGGCACATGTGTCACTGTTGGCGATACTGCAAATCTTGCTATCAATCTCAAACCGAGTCAAAACTAAACAAAAAGGTTTTGGGTGGAGAGCAGCGTTTTGTTGGGACGAGCAATATGTAGCTCAATTGACAAGTATGGCAAGTACCTATAGCCGTTGTGACAAAAGCAAAAGGGGGAAAGGGCGTATCGCCAAAAGCTTACAGCACCTGGTATTCCCAGGCAGTCTCCCATCCAAGTACTAACCAGGCCCGACCCGGCTTAGCTTCCGAGATCTGACGAGATCAGGAGTGCTCAGGGTAGTATGGTCGTAAGCTGAAGAATTGGCCTCAATATCAGATTTTTAAATAGAACAAGCTGGTTGACAGGCCCTTTCTGCAATGAGCAACGCGTGTGTGATACAAGAATCACTGCTCGTTTTCTCAGCCTGTCTAACTCTTTGGACTTTTGCTCCACTGTTAGCACTAAAGTGCCTTGAGGCACATGTGTCACTGTTGGCGATACTGCAAATCTTGCTATCAATCTCAAACCGAGTCAAAACTAAACAAAAAGGTTTTGGGTGGAGAGCAGCGTTTTGTTCGGACGAGCAATATGTAGCTCAATTGACAAGTATGGCAAGTACCTATAGCCGTTGTGACAAAAGCAAAAGGGGGAAAGGGCGCGTCGCCAAAAGCTTACAGCACCTGGTATTCCCAGGCAGTCTCCCATCCAAGTACTAACCAGGCCCGACCCAGCTTAGCTTCCGAGATCTGACGAGATCAGGCGTGCTCAGGGTAGTATGGCCGTAAGCTGAAGAATGGGCCTCAAAATCAGATTTTTAAATGTAACAAGCTGGTTGACAGGACCTTTCTGCAATGAGCAACACGTGTGTGATACAAGAATCACTGCTCGTTTTCTCAGCATGTCTAACTCTTTGGACTTTTGCTCCACTGTTAGCACTGAAGTGCCTTGAGGCACATGTGTCACTGTTGGCAATACTGCAAATCTTGCTATCAATCTCAAACCGAGTCAAAACTAAACAAAAAGGTTTTGGGTGGAGAGCAGCGTTTTGTTCGGACGAGCAATATGTAGCTCAATTGACAAGTATGGCAAGTACCTATAGCCGTTGTGACAAAAGCAAAAGGGGGAAAGGGCGCGTCACCAAAAGCTTACAGCACCTGGTATTCCCAGGCAGTCTCCCATCCAAGTACTAACCAGGCCCGACCCGGCTTTGCTTCCGAGATCTGACGAGATCAGGCGTGCTCAGGGTGGTATGGCCGTAAGCTGAAGAATTGGCCTCAATATCAGATTTTTAAATAGAACAAGCTGGTTGACAGGACCTTTCTGCAATGAGCAACGCGTGTGTGATACAAGAATCACTGCTCGTTTTCTCAGCCTGTCTAACTCTTTGGACTTTTGCTCCACTGTTAGCACTAAAGTGCCTTGAGGCACATGTGTCACTGTTGGCGATACTGCAAATCTTGCTATCAATCTCAAACCGAGTCAAAACTAAACAAAAAGGTTTTGAGTGGAGAACAGCGTTTTGTTCGGACGAGCAATATGTAGCTCAATTGACAAGTATGGCAAGTACCTATAGCCGTTGTGACAAAAGCAAAAGGGGGAAAGGGCACGTCACCAAAAGCTTACAGCACCTGGTATTCCCAGGCAGTCTCCCATTCAAGTACTAACCAGGCCCGACTCGGCTTAGCTTCCGAGATCTGACGAGATCAGGCGTGCTCAGGGTAGTATGGCCGTAAGCTGAAGAATTGGCCTCAAAATCAGATTTTTAAATGTAACAAGCTGGTTGACAGGACCTTTCTGCAATGAGCAACGCGTGTGTGATACAAGAATCACTGCTCGTTTTCTCAGCCTGTCTAACTCTTTGGACTTTTGCTCCACTGTTAGCACTAAAGTGCCTTGAGGCACATGTGTCACTGTTGGCGATACTGCAAATCTTGCTATCAATCTCAAACCTAGTCAAAACTAAACAAAAAGGTTTTGGGTGGAGAGCAGCGTTTTGTTCGGACGAGCAATATGTAGCTCAATTGACAAGTATGGCAAGTACCTATAGCCGTTGTGACAAAAGCAAAAGGGGGAAAGGGCGCGTCACCAAAAGCTTACAGCACCTGGTATTCCCAGGCAGTCTCCCATCCAAGTACTAACCAGGCCCGACCCGGCTTAGCTTCCGAGATCTGACGAGATCAGGCGTGCTCAGGGTAGTATGGCTGTAAGCTGAAGAATTGGCCTCAAAATCAGATTTTTAAATAGAACAAGCTGGTTGACAGGACCTTTCTGCAATGAGCAACGCGTGTGTGATACAAGAATCACTGCTCGTTTTCTCAGCCTGTCTAACTCTTTGGACTTT